>NC_084901.1:27518319-27530819 GCF_949316345.1 Pungitius pungitius | reverse complement strand
AAACACAGTTTCAATATTTATATGGACATAGATTGACTAATTTCGGTTGTTACAATTTTGTTAATCACATATTTATATCCGTTAGTAACAGACTATGCCATCATCAAATAAGTTTGATTGGGCTCGTCCGGGATTTGAACCCGGGACCTCTCGCACCCGAAGCGAGAATCATACCCCTAGACCAACGAGCCAGCAAATGGTTAAAAAATCTATGTCAACGTGACAAGATCCCATATAATTGGGCAAGACAATGAATGCAGCGTAGCTCTTGACTTTGTCGGCAAATTGCCTGTTTTGTCTTACTGGGCTTGGTTGTTTTTTAAACACAGTTTCAATACTCATATGGACATAAATTGACTATATTGGGTAATTAGAATTTTGTTAACAATCGCATAATTATCTCCAATAATAACAGACTTTGCCATCATCAAATAAGTTCTTTTGGGCTCGTCCGGGATTTGAACCCGGGACCTCTCGCACCCGAAGCGAGAATCATACCCCTAGACCAACGAGCCAACAAATGGGTTAATAATCTACGTCAACGTGAGAAGATCCCATATAACTCGGCAAGAGAATTTAAGTAGTGTAGCTCTTGACTTTGTCACCAAATTGCCTTTTTTGTCCTACTGGGTTTGGTTTATTTTTCAAACACAGTTTCAATATTTATATGGACATAGATTGACTAATTTCGGTTGTTACAATTTTGTTAATCACATATTTATATCCGTTAGTAACAGACTATGCCATCATCAAATAAGTTTGATTGGGCTCGTCCGGGATTTGAACCCGGGACCTCTCGCACCCGAAGCGAGAATCATACCCCTAGACCAACGAGCCAGCAAATGGTTAAAAAATCTATGTCAACGTGACAAGATCCCATATAATTGGGCAAGACAATGAATGCAGCGTAGCTCTTGACTTTGTCGGCAAATTGCCTGTTTTGTCTTACTGGGCTTGGTTGTTTTTTAAACACAGTTTCAATACTCATATGGACATAAATTGACTATATTGGGTAATTAGAATTTTGTTAACAATCGCATAATTATCTCCAATAATAACAGACTTTGCCATCATCAAATAAGTTCTTTTGGGCTCGTCCGGGATTTGAACCCGGGACCTCTCGCACCCGAAGCGAGAATCATACCCCTAGACCAACGAGCCAACAAATGGGTTAATAATCTACGTCAACGTGAGAAGATCCCATATAACTCGGCAAGAGAATTTAAGTAGTGTAGCTCTTGACTTTGTCACCAAATTGCCTTTTTTGTCCTACTGGGTTTGGTTTATTTTTCAAACACAGTTTCAATATTTATATGGACATAGATTGACTAATTTCGGTTGTTACAATTTTGTTAATCACATATTTATATCCGTTAGTAACAGACTATGCCATCATCAAATAAGTTTGATTGGGCTCGTCCGGGATTTGAACCCGGGACCTCTCGCACCCGAAGCGAGAATCATACCCCTAGACCAACGAGCCAGCAAATGGTTAAAAAATCTATGTCAACGTGACAAGATCCCATATAATTGGGCAAGACAATGAATGCAGCGTAGCTCTTGACTTTGTCGGCAAATTGCCTGTTTTGTCTTACTGGGCTTGGTTGTTTTTTAAACACAGTTTCAATACTCATATGGACATAAATTGACTATATTGGGTAATTAGAATTCTGTTAACAATCGCATAATTATCTCCAATAATAACAGACTTTGCCATCATCAAATAAGTTCTTTTGGGCTCGTCCGGGATTTGAACCCGGGACCTCTCGCACCCAGAGCGAGAATCATACCCCTAGACCAACGAGCCAACAAATGGGTTAATAATCAATGTCAACGTGAGAAGATCCCATATTTGTCGGCAAGAGAATTTAAGGTGCGTAGCTCTTGATTGTAAAAGCCTTTGCCATCATCAAATAAGTACTTCAGGGCTCGTCCGGGATTTGAACCCGGGACCTCTCGCACCCGAAGCGAGAATCATACCCCTAGACCAACGAGCCAGCAAATGGTTAAAAAATCTATGTCAACGTGACAAGATCCCATATAATTGGGCAAGACAATGAATGCAGCGTAGCTCTTGACTTTGTCGGCAAATTGCCTGTTTTGTCTTACTGGGCTTGGTTGTTTTTTAAACACAGTTTCAATACTCATATGGACATAAATTGACTATATTGGGTAATTAGAATTTTGTTAACAATCGCATAATTATCTCCAATAATAACAGACTTTGCCATCATCAAATAAGTTCTTTTGGGCTCGTCCAGGATTTGAACCCGGGACCTCTCGCACCCGAAGCGAGAATCATACCCCTAGACCAACGAGCCAACAAATGGGTTAATAATCTACGTCAACGTGAGAAGATCCCATATAACTCGGCAAGAGAATTTAAGTAGTGTAGCTCTTGACTTTGTCACCAAATTGCCTTTTTTGTCCTACTGGGTTTGGTTTATTTTTCAAACACAGTTTCAATATTTATATGGACATAGATTGACTAATTTCGGTTGTTACAATTTTGTTAATCACATATTTATATCCGTTAGTAACAGACTATGCCATCATCAAATAAGTTTGATTGGGCTCGTCCGGGATTTGAACCCGGGACCTCTCGCACCCGAAGCGAGAATCATACCCCTAGACCAACGAGCCAGCAAATGGTTAAAAAATCTATGTCAACGTGACAAGATCCCATATAATTGGGCAAGACAATGAATGCAGCGTAGCTCTTGACTTTGTCGGCAAATTGCCTGTTTTGTCTTACTGGGCTTGGTTGTTTTTTAAACACAGTTTCAATACTCATATGGACATAAATTGACTATATTGGGTAATTAGAATTTTGTTAACAATCGCATAATTATCTCCAATAATAACAGACTTTGCCATCATCAAATAAGTTCTTTTGGGCTCGTCCGGGATTTGAACCCGGGACCTCTCGCACCCGAAGCGAGAATCATACCCCTAGACCAACGAGCCAACAAATGGGTTAATAATCTACGTCAACGTGAGAAGATCCCATATAACTCGGCAAGAGAATTTAAGTAGTGTAGCTCTTGACTTTGTCACCAAATTGCCTTTTTTGTCCTACTGGGTTTGGTTTATTTTTCAAACACAGTTTCAATATTTATATGGACATAGATTGACTAATTTCGGTTGTTACAATTTTGTTAATCACATATTTATATCCGTTAGTAACAGACTATGCCATCATCAAATAAGTTTGATTGGGCTCGTCCGGGATTTGAACCCGGGACCTCTCGCACCCGAAGCGAGAATCATAACCCTAGACCAACGAGCCAGCAAATGGTTAAAAAATCTATGTCAACGTGACAAGATCCCATATAATTGGGCAAGACAATGAATGCAGCGTAGCTCTTGACTTTGTCGGCAAATTGCCTGTTTTGTCTTACTGGGCTTGGTTGTTTTTTAAACACAGTTTCAATACTCATATGGACATAAATTGACTATATTGGGTAATTAGAATTTTGTTAACAATCGCATAATTATCTCCAATAATAACAGACTTTGCCATCATCAAATAAGTTCTTTTGGGCTCGTCCGGGATTTGAACCCGGGACCTCTCGCACCCGAAGCGAGAATCATACCCCTAGACCAACGAGCCAACAAATGGGTTAATAATCTACGTCAACGTGAGAAGATCCCATATAACTCGGCAAGAGAATTTAAGTAGTGTAGCTCTTGACTTTGTCACCAAATTGCCTTTTTTGTCCTACTGGGTTTGGTTTATTTTTCAAACACAGTTTCAATATTTATATGGACATAGATTGACTAATTTCGGTTGTTACAATTTTGTTAATCACATATTTATATCCGTTAGTAACAGACTATGCCATCATCAAATAAGTTTGATTGGGCTCGTCCGGGATTTGAACCCGGGACCTCTCGCACCCGAAGCGAGAATCATACCCCTAGACCAACGAGCCAGCAAATGGTTAAAAAATCTATGTCAACGTGACAAGATCCCATATAATTGGGCAAGACAATGAATGCAGCGTAGCTCTTGACTTTGTCGGCAAATTGCCTGTTTTGTCTTACTGGGCTTGGTTGTTTTTTAAACACAGTTTCAATACTCATATGGACATAAATTGACTATATTGGGTAATTAGAATTTTGTTAACAATCGCATAATTATCTCCAATAATAACAGACTTTGCCATCATCAAATAAGTTCTTTTGGGCTCGTCCGGGATTTGAACCCGGGACCTCTCGCACCCGAAGCGAGAATCATACCCCTAGACCAACGAGCCAACAAATGGGTTAATAATCTACGTCAACGTGAGAAGATCCCATATAACTCGGCAAGAGAATTTAAGTAGTGTAGCTCTTGACTTTGTCACCAAATTGCCTTTTTTGTCCTACTGGGTTTGGTTTATTTTTCAAACACAGTTTCAATATTTATATGGACATAGATTGACTAATTTCGGTTGTTACAATTTTGTTAATCACATATTTATATCCGTTAGTAACAGACTATGCCATCATCAAATAAGTTTGATTGGGCTCGTCCGGGATTTGAACCCGGGACCTCTCGCACCCGAAGCGAGAATCATACCCCTAGACCAACGAGCCATCAAATGGGTTAATAATCTACGTCAACGTGAGAAGATCCCATATAACTCGGCAAGAGAATTTAGGCAGCGTAGCTCTCGACTTTGTCGGCAAATTGCCTGTTTTGTCTTACTGGGCTTGGTTCTTTTTTAAACACAGTTTCAATACTCATATGGACATAAATTGACTATATTGGGTAATTAGAATTTTGTTAACAATCGCATATTTATCTCCAACAATAACAGACTTTGCCATCATTGAATAAGTTCTTTTGGGCTCATCCGGGATTTGAACCCGGGACCTCTCGCACCCGAAGCGAGAATCATACCCCTAGACCAACGAGCCAGCAAATGGTTAAAAAATCTATGTCAACGTGACAAGATCCCATATAACTGGGCACGACAATGAATGCAGCGTAGCTCTTGACTTTGTCGGCAAATTGCCTGTTTTGTCTTACTGGGCTTGGTTGTTTTTTAAACACAGTTTCAATACTCATATGGACATAGATTGACTATATTGGGTAATTAGAATTTTGTTAACAATCGCATATTTATCTCCAACAATAACAGACTTTGCCATCATTGAATACGTTCTTTTGGGCTCGTCCGGGATTTGAACCCGGGACCTCTCGCACCCGAAGCGAGAATCATACCCCTAGACCAACGAGCCAGCAAATGGTTAAAAAATCTATGTCAACGTGACAAGATCCCATATAACTGGGCACGACAATGAATGCAGCGTAGCTCTTGACTTTGTCGGCAAATTGCCTGTTTTGTCTTACTGGGCTTGGTTGTTTTTTAAACACAGTTTCAATACTCATATGGACATAGATTGACTATATTGGGTAATTAGAATTTTGTTAACAATCGCATATTTATCTCCAATAATAACAGACTTTGCCATCATCAAATAAGTTCTTTTGGGCTCGTCCGGGATTTGAACCCGGGACCTCTCGCACCCAAAGCGAGAATCATACCCCTAGACCAACGAGCCAACAAATGGGTTAATAATCAATGTCAACGTGAGAAGATCCCATATTTGTCGGCAAGAGAATTTAAGGTGCGTAGCTCTTGATTGTAAAAGCCTTTGCCATCATCAAATAAGTACTTCAGGGCTCGTCCGGGATTTGAACCCGGGACCTCTCGCACCCGAAGCGAGAATCATACCCCTAGACCAACGAGCCAGCAAATGGTTAAAAAATCTATGTCAACGTGACAAGATCCCATATAATTGGGCAAGACAATGAATGCAGCGTAGCTCTTGACTTTGTCGGCAAATTGCCTGTTTTGTCTTACTGGGCTTGGTTGTTTTTTAAACACAGTTTCAATACTCATATGGACATAAATTGACTATATTGGGTAATTAGAATTTTGTTAACAATCGCATAATTATCTCCAATAATAACAGACTTTGCCATCATCAAATAAGTTCTTTTGGGCTCGTCCGGGATTTGAACCCGGGACCTCTCGCACCCGAAGCGAGAATCATACCCCTAGACCAACGAGCCAGCAAATGGTTAAAAAATCTATGTCAACGTGACAAGATCCCATATAACTGGGCACGACAATGAATGCAGCGTAGCTCTTGACTTTGTCGGCAAATTGCCTGTTTTGTCTTACTGGGCTTGGTTGTTTTTTAAACACAGTTTCAATACTCATATGGACATAGATTGACTATATTGGGTAATTAGAATTTTGTTAACAATCGCATATTTATCTCCAATAATAACAGACTTTGCCATCATCAAATAAGTTCTTTTGGGCTCGTCCGGGATTTGAACCCGGGACCTCTCGCACCCAGAGCGAGAATCATACCCCTAGACCAACGAGCCAACAAATGGGTTAATAATCAATGTCAACGTGAGAAGATCCCATATTTGTCGGCAAGAGAATTTAAGGTGCGTAGCTCTTGATTGTAAAAGCCTTTGCCATCATCAAATAAGTACTTCAGGGCTCGTCCGGGATTTGAACCCGGGACCTCTCGCACCCGAAGCGAGAATCATACCCCTAGACCAACGAGCCAGCAAATGGTTAAAAAATCTATGTCAACGTGACAAGATCCCATATAATTGGGCAAGACAATGAATGCAGCGTAGCTCTTGACTTTGTCGGCAAATTGCCTGTTTTGTCTTACTGGGCTTGGTTGTTTTTTAAACACAGTTTCAATACTCATATGGACATAAATTGACTATATTGGGTAATTAGAATTTTGTTAACAATCGCATAATTATCTCCAATAACAACAGACTTTGCCATCATCAAATAAGTTCTTTTGGGCTCGTCCGGGATTTGAACCCGGGACCTCTCGCACCCGAAGCGAGAATCATACCCCTAGACCAACGAGCCAACAAATGGGTTAATAATCTACGTCAACGTGAGAAGATCCCATATAACTCGGCAAGAGAATTTAAGTAGTGTAGCTCTTGACTTTGTCACCAAATTGCCTTTTTTGTCCTACTGGGTTTGGTTTATTTTTCAAACACAGTTTCAATATTTATATGGACATAGATTGACTAATTTCGGTTGTTACAATTTTGTTAATCACATATTTATATCCGTTAGTAACAGACTATGCCATCATCAAATAAGTTTGATTGGGCTCGTCCGGGATTTGAACCCGGGACCTCTCGCACCCGAAGCGAGAATCATACCCCTAGACCAACGAGCCAGCAAATGGTTAAAAAATCTATGTCAACGTGACAAGATCCCATATAATTGGGCAAGACAATGAATGCAGCGTAGCTCTTGACTTTGTCGGCAAATTGCCTGTTTTGTCTTACTGGGCTTGGTTGTTTTTTAAACACAGTTTCAATACTCATATGGACATAAATTGACTATATTGGGTAATTAGAATTTTGTTAACAATCGCATAATTATCTCCAATAATAACAGACTTTGCCATCATCAAATAAGTTCTTTTGGGCTCGTCCGGGATTTGAACCCGGGACCTCTCGCACCCGAAGCGAGAATCATACCCCTAGACCAACGAGCCAACAAATGGGTTAATAATCTACGTCAACGTGAGAAGATCCCATATAACTCGGCAAGAGAATTTAAGTAGTGTAGCTCTTGACTTTGTCACCAAATTGCCTTTTTTGTCCTACTGGGTTTGGTTTATTTTTCAAACACAGTTTCAATATTTATATGGACATAGATTGACTAATTTCGGTTGTTACAATTTTGTTAATCACATATTTATATCCGTTAGTAACAGACTATGCCATCATCAAATAAGTTTGATTGGGCTCGTCCGGGATTTGAACCCGGGACCTCTCGCACCCGAAGCGAGAATCATACCCCTAGACCAACGAGCCAGCAAATGGTTAAAAAATCTATGTCAACGTGACAAGATCCCATATAATTGGGCAAGACAATGAATGCAGCGTAGCTCTTGACTTTGTCGGCAAATTGCCTGTTTTGTCTTACTGGGCTTGGTTGTTTTTTAAACACAGTTTCAATACTCATATGGACATAAATTGACTATATTGGGTAATTAGAATTCTGTTAACAATCGCATAATTATCTCCAATAATAACAGACTTTGCCATCATCAAATAAGTTCTTTGGGGCTCGTCCGGGATTTGAACCCGGGACCTCTCGCACCCGAAGCGAGAATCATACCCCTAGACCAACGAGCCAACAAATGGGTTAATAATCTACGTCAACGTGAGAAGATCCCATATAACTCGGCAAGAGAATTTAAGTAGTGTAGCTCTTGACTTTGTCACCAAATTGCCTTTTTTGTCCTACTGGGTTTGGTTTATTTTTCAAACACAGTTTCAATATTTATATGGACATAGATTGACTAATTTCGGTTGTTACAATTTTGTTAATCACATATTTATATCCGTTAGTAACAGACTATGCCATCATCAAATAAGTTTGATTGGGCTCGTCCGGGATTTGAACCCGGGACCTCTCGCACCCGAAGCGAGAATCATACCCCTAGACCAACGAGCCATCAAATGGGTTAATAATCTACGTCAACGTGAGAAGATCCCATATAACTCGGCAAGAGAATTTAGGCAGCGTAGCTCTCGACTTTGTCGGCAAATTGCCTGTTTTGTCTTACTGGGCTTGGTTCTTTTTTAAACACAGTTTCAATACTCATATGGACATAAATTGACTATATTGGGTAATTAGAATTTTGTTAACAATCGCATATTTATCTCCAACAATAACAGACTTTGCCATCATTGAATAAGTTCTTTTGGGCTCATCCGGGATTTGAACCCGGGACCTCTCGCACCCGAAGCGAGAATCATACCCCTAGACCAACGAGCCAGCAAATGGTTAAAAAATCTATGTCAACGTGACAAGATCCCATATAACTGGGCACGACAATGAATGCAGCGTAGCTCTTGACTTTGTCGGCAAATTGCCTGTTTTGTCTTACTGGGCTTGGTTGTTTTTTAAACACAGTTTCAATACTCATATGGACATAGATTGACTATATTGGGTAATTAGAATTTTGTTAACAATCGCATATTTATCTCCAACAATAACAGACTTTGCCATCATTGAATACGTTCTTTTGGGCTCGTCCGGGATTTGAACCCGGGACCTCTCGCACCCGAAGCGAGAATCATACCCCTAGACCAACGAGCCAGCAAATGGTTAAAAAATCTATGTCAACGTGACAAGATCCCATATAACTGGGCACGACAATGAATGCAGCGTAGCTCCTGACTTTGTCGGCAAATTGCCTGTTTTGTCTTACTGGGCTTGGTTGTTTTTTAAACACAGTTTCAATACTCATATGGACATAGATTGACTATATTGGGTAATTAGAATTTTGTTAACAATCGCATATTTATCTCCAATAATAACAGACTTTGCCATCATCAAATAAGTTCTTTTGGGCTCGTCCGGGATTTGAACCCGGGACCTCTCGCACCCAAAGCGAGAATCATACCCCTAGACCAACGAGCCAACAAATGGGTTAATAATCAATGTCAACGTGAGAAGATCCCATATTTGTCGGCAAGAGAATTTAAGGTGCGTAGCTCTTGATTGTAAAAGCCTTTGCCATCATCAAATAAGTACTTCAGGGCTCGTCCGGGATTTGAACCCGGGACCTCTCGCACCCGAAGCGAGAATCATACCCCTAGACCAACGAGCCAGCAAATGGTTAAAAAATCTATGTCAACGTGACAAGATCCCATATAACTGGGCACGACAATGAATGCAGCGTAGCTCTTGACTTTGTCGGCAAATTGCCTGTTTTGTCTTACTGGGCTTGGTTGTTTTTTAAACACAGTTTCAATACTCATATGGACATAGATTGACTATATTGGGTAATTAGAATTTTGTTAACAATCGCATATTTATCTCCAACAATAACAGACTTTGCCATCATTGAATAAGTTCTTTTGGGCTCGTCCGGGATTTGAACCCGGGACCTCTCGCACCCGAAGCGAGAATCATACCCCTAGACCAACGAGCCAGCAAATGGTTAAAAAATCTATGTCAACGTGACAAGATCCCATATAACTGGGCACGACAATGAATGCAGCGTAGCTCTTGACTTTGTCGGCAAATTGCCTGTTTTGTCTTACTGGGCTTGGTTGTTTTTTAAACACAGTTTCAATACTCATATGGACATAGATTGACTATATTGGGTAATTAGAATTTTGTTAACAATCGGATATTTATCTCCAATAATAACAGACTTTGCCATCATCAAATAAGTTCTTTTGGGCTCGTCCGGGATTTGAACCCGGGACCTCTCGCACCCAAAGCGAGAATCATACCCCTAGACCAACGAGCCAGCAAATGGTTAAAAAATCTATGTCAACGTGACAAGATCCCATATAATTGGGCAAGACAATGAATGCAGCGTAGCTCTTGACTTTGTCGGCAAATTGCCTGTTTTGTCTTACTGGGCTTGGTTGTTTTTTAAACACAGTTTCAATACTCATATGGACATAAATTGACTATATTGGGTAATTAGAATTCTGTTAACAATCGCATAATTATCTCCAATAATAACAGACTTTGCCATCATCAAATAAGTTCTTTTGGGCTCGTCCGGGATTTGAACCCGGGACCTCTCGCACCCGAAGCGAGAATCATACCCCTAGACCAACGAGCCAACAAATGGGTTAATAATCTACGTCAACGTGAGAAGATCCCATATAACTCGGCAAGAGAATTTAAGTAGTGTAGCTCTTGACTTTGTCACCAAATTGCCTTTTTTGTCCTACTGGGTTTGGTTTATTTTTCAAACACAGTTTCAATATTTATATGGACATAGATTGACTAATTTCGGTTGTTACAATTTTGTTAATCACATATTTATATCCGTTAGTAACAGACTATGCCATCATCAAATAAGTTTGATTGGGCTCGTCCGGGATTTGAACCCGGGACCTCTCGCACCCGAAGCGAGAATCATACCCCTAGACCAACGAGCCATCAAATGGGTTAATAATCTACGTCAACGTGAGAAGATCCCATATAACTCGGCAAGAGAATTTAGGCAGCGTAGCTCTCGACTTTGTCGGCAAATTGCCTGTTTTGTCTTACTGGGCTTGGTTCTTTTTTAAACACAGTTTCAATACTCATATGGACATAAATTGACTATATTGGGTAATTAGAATTTTGTTAACAATCGCATATTTATCTCCAACAATAACAGACTTTGCCATCATTGAATAAGTTCTTTTGGGCTCATCCGGGATTTGAACCCGGGACCTCTCGCACCCGAAGCGAGAATCATACCCCTAGACCAACGAGCCAGCAAATGGTTAAAAAATCTATGTCAACGTGACAAGATCCCATATAACTGGGCACGACAATGAATGCAGCGTAGCTCTTGACTTTGTCGGCAAATTGCCTGTTTTGTCTTACTGGGCTTGGTTGTTTTTTAAACACAGTTTCAATACTCATATGGACATAGATTGACTATATTGGGTAATTAGAATTTTGTTAACAATCGCATATTTATCTCCAACAATAACAGACTTTGCCATCATTGAATACGTTCTTTTGGGCTCGTCCGGGATTTGAACCCGGGACCTCTCGCACCCGAAGCGAGAATCATACCCCTAGACCAACGAGCCAGCAAATGGTTAAAAAATCTATGTCAACGTGACAAGATCCCATATAACTGGGCACGACAATGAATGCAGCGTAGCTCCTGACTTTGTCGGCAAATTGCCTGTTTTGTCTTACTGGGCTTGGTTGTTTTTTAAACACAGTTTCAATACTCATATGGACATAGATTGACTATATTGGGTAATTAGAATTTTGTTAACAATCGCATATTTATCTCCAATAATAACAGACTTTGCCATCATCAAATAAGTTCTTTTGGGCTCGTCCGGGATTTGAACCCGGGACCTCTCGCACCCAAAGCGAGAATCATACCCCTAGACCAACGAGCCAACAAATGGGTTAATAATCAATGTCAACGTGAGAAGATCCCATATTTGTCGGCAAGAGAATTTAAGGTGCGTAGCTCTTGATTGTAAAAGCCTTTGCCATCATCAAATAAGTACTTCAGGGCTCGTCCGGGATTTGAACCCGGGACCTCTCGCACCCGAAGCGAGAATCATACCCCTAGACCAACGAGCCAGCAAATGGTTAAAAAATCTATGTCAACGTGACAAGATCCCATATAACTGGGCACGACAATGAATGCAGCGTAGCTCTTGACTTTGTCGGCAAATTGCCTGTTTTGTCTTACTGGGCTTGGTTGTTTTTTAAACACAGTTTCAATACTCATATGGACATAGATTGACTATATTGGGTAATTAGAATTTTGTTAACAATCGCATATTTATCTCCAACAATAACAGACTTTGCCATCATTGAATAAGTTCTTTTGGGCTCGTCCGGGATTTGAACCCGGGACCTCTCGCACCCGAAGCGAGAATCATACCCCTAGACCAACGAGCCAGCAAATGGTTAAAAAATCTATGTCAACGTGACAAGATC